>NW_027223752.1:209179236-209181736 GCF_028538775.1 Myotis yumanensis
GAAAAAAACCCTAACCCTAACCCTAACCCTAACCCTAACCCTAACACTATCCTTGGAAAAAACCCTAACCCTAACCCTAACCCTAACACTATCCTTGGAAAAAACCCTAACCCTAACCCTAATCCTAACCCTAACCCTAACCCTAACGCTAACCCTAACAATATCCTGGAAAGAGTCGTAACCCTAACCCTAACCCTAACCCTAACCCTAACACTATCCTGGAAAAAAACCTAACCCTAACCCTAACCCTAACACTATCCTGGAAAAAACCTTAACCCTAACCCTAACCCTAACCCTAACCCTAAAAATATCCTGGAAAGAGTCGTAACCCTAACCCTAACCCTAACCCTAACCCTAACACTATCCTGGAAAAAAACCCTAACCCTAACCCTAACCCTAACACTATCCTGGAAAAAACCCTAACCCTAACCCTAACCCTAACCCTAACCCTAACCCTAACAATATCCTGGAAAGAGTCGTAACCCTAACCCTAACACTAATCTTAACCCTAAACCTAAATCTAAAATGAACCCTAACAATATCCTGGAAAGAGTCGTAACCCTAACCCTCACCCTAACCCTAACCCTAACCCTAACCCTAACCCTAACCCTATCCTGGAAAAAAACCGTAACCCTAACCCTAACAGTATCCTGGAAAAAACCCTAATCCTAACCCTAACCCTAACACTATCCTGGAAAAAACCCTAACCCTAACCCTAACCCTAACCCTAACCCTAACCCTAACACTATCCTGGAAAAAAACCCTAACCCTAACCCTAACCCTAACCCTAACACTATGCTGGAAAAAACCCTAACCCTAACCCTAACCCTAACACTATCCTGGAAAAAAACCCTAACCCTAACCCTAACCGTAACACTATCCTGGAAAAAACCTAACCCTAACCCTAAACTTAACCATAACCCTAACCCTAACCCTAACCTTAACCCTAACCCTAACCATATCCTGGAAAGAGTCGTAACCCTGACCCTAACCCTAACCCTAACCCTAACACTATCCTGGAAAAAAACCCTAACCCTAACCCTAACCCTAACACTATCCTGGAAAAAACCCTAACCCTAACCCTAACCCTAAACCTAATCCTAACCCTAACCCTAACAATATCCTGGAAAGAGTCGTCACCCTAACCCTAACACTAATCTTAACCCTAAACATAAATCTAACCTGAACCCTAACAATATCCTGGAAAGAGTCGTAACCCTAACCCTACCCCTAACCCTAACCCTAACCCTAACCCTAATCCTAAACCTATCCTGGAAAAAAACCCTAACCCTAACCCTAACACTATCCTGGAAAAAACCCTAACCCTAACCCTAACCCTAACAATATCCTGGAAAGAGTCGTAACTCTAACCCTAACCCAACCCCTAACCCTAACCCTAACCCTAACCCTAACACTATCCTGAATAAAAACCCTAACAATAACCCTAACCCTAACCCTAACACTATCCTGGAAAAAACCCTAACCCTAACCCTAAACATAACTCTAACCCTAACCCTAACCCTAAACCTAACAGTAACCCTAACAATATCCTGTAAAGAGTCGTAACCCTAACCCTAACACTAATCATAACCCTAACCCTAACCCCAACCCTAACCCTAACCCAAACAATATCCTGGAAAGAGTCGTAAACCTAAACCTACCCCTAACCCTAACCCTAACCCTAACCCTAAACCTATCCGGTAAAAAAACCCTAAACCTAACCCTAACCCTAACCCTAACCCTAACCCTAACAATATCCTGGAAAGAGTCGTAACCCTAACCCTAACCCTAACCCTAACCCTAACCCTAACACTATCCTGGGAAAAAACCCTAACCCTAACCCTAATCCTAACCCTAACCCTAACCCTAACCCTAACACTATCCTGGAAAAAAACCCTAACCCTAACACTATCCTGGAAAAAACCCTAACCCTAACCCTAACCCTAACCCTAACCCTAACCCTAACAATATCCTGGAAAGAGTCATAACCCTAACCCTAACACTAATCTTAACCCTAAACCTAAATCAAACCTGAACCCTAACAATATCCTGGAAAGAGTTGTAACCCTAACCCTAACCCTAACCCTAACCCTATCCTGGAAAAAAACCCAAACCCTAACCCTAACACTATCCTGGAAAAAACCCTAACCCTCACCCTAACCCTTACAATATCCTGGAAAGAGTCATAACTCTAACCCTAACCCTACCCCTAACCCTCACCCTAACCCTAACACTATCCTGGAAAAAACCCTAACCCTAACCCTAACCCTAACCCTAACCCTAACCCTAACCCTAACAATATCCTGGAAAGAGTCGTAACCCTAAGCCTAACACTAATCTTAACCCTAAACCTAAATCTAACCTGAACCCTAACAATATCCTGGAAAGAGTCGTAACCCTAACCCTACCCCTAACCCTAACCCTAACCCTAACCCTAACCCTATCCTGGAAAAAAACCCTAACCCTAACCCTAACACTATCCTGGAAAAAACCGTAACCC